>NC_031769.1:146510112-146533886 GCF_001522545.3 Parus major
ATGTCCTACCACTCTGTTGCCCTCCTTACAGCCACATTTTGTACCTTTCCATAACTGCAATCACATTTCTCCAGAAATTTAGCAGAACTGAGCTGTTCCCTCCCCACTATCAGCAGCTGCAGTCCCTGACAGCCCCATTCCAGCTCTGGCTGCTCTCTGCCCATGGAATGAGGACCCTGGGAGTGCTCATCCAGTCACTGCTCTGCTGTCAGTCCTGGGCCTGGGAACTGGAGTCAATCCAGCAATTAAATTTGAGACTGTTTAGCCACTGGAAATGTAGCAGTCGTCCTCTAATACACCTACAGGAAATTAAACAATGTTATCATCAGCCTATGAATAACTTTTTAATTCAACCTTCTGCACCAGCAGATGCCAAGGAGCTGCATCTGTACCAATAGAGCACCTGTCCCAGGTACCAATATAGCACAGCACAGGGCTAACTCCTCTGTTTATTAGAGGCTTACTTTAAATTAGCTTTTCAGCTCTTCAGGATATGGCTTGTTTCCCTCTATCTCTGCTGGTAGTAATATCTGCTAATAAACAACATGACTAATATTTGATACTAAACAATAGTAGAAGCCTGCATGAAGCAAACCGTGTCTCAAGAGCACTGATATTGTTTCATATCAAAACATTTGGAGGACAAATCTGATAACCTTTTAGTTACCACTGAAAGTTATGATTTAGATTTATTTTTTTTTTTCACACTGAGGAACAAAACACAGAGTTTAGTTGCCAATTAGTCCTACCCTGTAAAGCGTTTTCTCACTAATTCTGCCAATTCATTCCACTTAGGATCTGGAACTTAAATAGAGGAGGAGGAGGGGATGAGTTAAAAATAGCAGCAGCCAAAAAAAAAAAAGCCAATTAGTAGGAATTGACACAGTAACCTTTGTCAGGATAAATTTAAGGTGTAAGTATAAAGGATAAATTATATAAGGATAAATTTAAGGTATAACTCCAAGATAGTTACTATGGTGACCATGGGCACTTGCAAGGTACCTCTAATGAGAAATGCAGTATCTGTCACACAAGCAAGTAGATGTGCCCAACAGGCTATTTAAAGACACTTTTCTCCCCTGCCCTCTTTTTTCAAAGAGTAGCAGGAAAATAAACTGCTACTCAAGTAGCTTTAATATGTGTATTTTTTTCAATTTTTTATCCTTTCCCCAGTCCTTCAGTCACTGAACTGTTAAGATCTCAGTCTAAGATTTATCCAAACTGAACAGTTTAGATTTACAAACATTGCCCACACTTTGCCTACTCTTTGCAAAAATAAATCTAACTCACAAGTCATCCAAAAACTCCAAGGAGTGAAAGGTTTCTACCTAGGAAGATGATATAGACACAGGTTTAGAGTAAGAAAACAAGAAAAATGTTTGTGAAAAATCTTGCATCAATTCTCTTATTTGCCAATACAATGTGCAGCTGTTATCATTTAAAAATGTATTTTACTAGATGGAAACTATCTCAGATGTATGTTTGGTACTTTCTTCAAATACACACAGACAAGTACTCAAGAGTGAACAGCTTAAAAAAAAATAATAAGGTTTCTCCTTTTTCTACACAAAATCCACTTCATTTCCAGTGTTTACAAACAAAAGTCTATTTCAAATCTGGGCTGTCACTGCCACCACAAGCATCCTCATTAAGGACAAGCTTGGATTAACTTGTCCAGCTCTGGTGCCCCCAGCACATGAGAGACCTGTGGACCTGCTCAAGAGGCTCCAAAGGAGGGCCATGGAAATGCTCAGAGGGCTGGAGCCCCTCTGCTCTGGAGCCAGGCTGGGAGAGCTGGGGGAACTCAGCCTGGATATGAAAAGGCTCCAGGAAGACCTCAGAGCACCTTCCAGTGCCTAAAAGAATGTGAGAAAACTTGAGACTTCTTACCAAGCTTGCAGTGACAGGAAAGTGCTTTTAAATGTAAAGAGGGAAGGTTTAAATTTGATGTAAGGAATGTGGCTCTTAGGATGAGGGTGGTTCTGGCACAGGTTGCCCAGAGAAGCTGTGGATGCCCCATTCCTGGGAGTGTTCAAGGTTGGATGGGTCTTGGAGCCACCTGAGATAGAGAAGGTGTCCCTGCCCATGGCAGGGATTGGAAGTGGATGATCCTGTAGGTCCCTTCCAACCCAAACCATTCTACATTTCTATGATTTCAAACCACAAATTGAACAGAAAGGTTTGTCCAACACCATTCCCCATCTCAAACCTGGGCACCATCACCCTTCTCAAGGCCTGGGCCAGCTGTCAGTGGTAGCTCAGCTGTGCTGGGCCCACAAGAATAGCCCTGGCTCATAGAGTGTCAGTGACAGCTCCTACACCTCACTGCAGCTTTTCACTCCTAGCTTTTTACCTTGATCAAGCCTGGTTTTATTCACACCAAACTGAATCTTCATGCAGTAAAAGAACCCTATTCGTGCCTCTTCTTAATTATCAATAAATTACTAAACTGCGTTTTTTTTTTACCTTTCTCACTGCTAAAGAAGCAGCTCCTCTCCTTTTAAACACTGCAAATTAAATACGGAAATCTTTCTTTAAGCAATACATCTAAGCCCAAAGCACTCAGGAGAACGCACTGTGAAAACCAGATCAATGGTAGCTTGTGATTTAAATAGGTTAAATGAGGGTTTGGCAACTTTGCAGCCAAGCTTTTGCATTGATATTAGCAGGTGTTAGATCTCCTTGAAGCTGCAAAAGCTCTGCCAACTCATCAGGAGATGCACAACTCATTAACTCAATTTAGATATAAAAGATAGGGCTGAGAAGCTTCCCTGATGAAGTAACCCTGGAAGGAAACTTTGGTGGTGAGTATAATTTACATGTTAGGCCCTCACTTGTCAAAGGAAAAGGTTTTAGCTGAGATAATCCCATGGCTGGGATTTTATCACACATTTCACAGCCAGCTATTAACAGAAATAATATTCTGCCATGTGTTCTGCACAGCTGACACATATTTCAGGTTCAACTTAAAAAAAAAAAAAAAAAAAGACAATGAATAAATACTTCAGTAAAAATACTCCTGTCCTAGCAAAGTGTTAGAGCAGGAGTCATTTAGAAAGAAAAATTTCCTCATGCAAGCAATGACTCAGTAGATTCTTTCCAAAAGAAGCTTTGTTTCTGGAGACTTATACAGATAAGAAGGAAAAAAAAAAGTTTTCATTCTATGAAAGGCACACTAAACCGCTGGCCCAACTCTATTCTGCTACACCGAGTTTAGTTGCAACAAATACCTGAATTTATCCAGATTGTAACTGTTTTGTTATGTAGTTTATAACTCTTTCAGCTGACTAGAAATATTAAAGCAAAGGTTGCTCTCCTGCTTGTCCACTGCCTTCCCCTCTCAGTTAAAGCACAGACCTAAAACCACCATCAGCACAAATCAAGGGGAAGAAAACTCTGAAGAGAAGAAGAGCAGCAAGGGAGAGGAGAACTAGACTATTTGAAGTACCCAGAAGAGCACCTGCCATTGGTGAGGAAAATCTCTATTCCATCCCAAAATAATCTACTATAAACAACCTCCAACCAGCTCCTCTCCTCAGCAGTGCAAATCCTGCAACCACTGCATGTGTGGGAACACTCCAGAAACCTTCAGGTTAGGAGTCAGGAAAAAATCTGTGGACAATAGCAAAAGTATTCACCAAAAAGTGAATAATTCAGTTTGTGAAGATGAGAATCAATAAATCAGTTTCCATTTGGCCACCTTAACAACAGTTACACCAACCAGCAAAGCTTTATCCTGTAATTGGGCAAGGGGAAAAAAAATACATTACAAATCATCTTGGAGTATTAAATTTGAAATATTTTTATACTTCATTCTCCTATTCACAATGTGTGCTTGCTTTTATTTTCTCTTTTTTCCCCTCAAGTGCAACTTTGGATTCCTCTCTCATATCAGGTTCCCTTCTGCAAACAATTTTTTCCTAGCACTTCCTTTCAACTTGGTTTTCAAGTATCATCTTCCCATTTGATGAGATCATTCCTAAGAAGTGAAAACACCCTAGCCTGTGCTGATACAAAACATTCTGCTCAAAAAGATGCTTGTTTAGTATTCAACCATTACTGAGCCATAGGTAGGATTTTCACAGATGCACTAAAACCTGGATCCAATTCCTAAGGTAAAAGGCAGCCCTGAGCTCATCATCCACTATTTAAAGCTCAGATGCTTTTTCCACCCTGTTCATCACTTTAGATTTATTAAGACTAAAGTTCACCTGACAATTCATCATCTTGTCATCTGTAACTCCTCACATCAGCTCCCTCATTTACAGTCCAGTACCAGGGACCTTCCCAGCCCTCTGCTCACTCTTCTCCCAGCACAGCTCCAAACAAGGCTGAGCAGTTCAGAGCCCAGCCCACATTCCAGAGGGGCTCCAATGGGGACCTGAGCTCTACAAGTTATTACTCCCTTTCTTAACCAATTAATAACTTTCCCTTCCTACCCCAGAGCAGCTTGGTTTCTCTATCAGCTTCTGGTGGGGAACTCCTTCCCATGTGAAGAATCACATTAATCAGACCCTCCGCACCCAGAAACTTGTTAATTCCTGGACAGAATTTTAATGGATTTATGAGCTACATCTTCCCTTCATAAAGCCCTCTTTGCTCCTTCCTAGTTCAGTTCCTGTACGCATAAAATTGCAATAAACATGTAATTAGACTTCTTTAGCACATGCCACCCTCTTTCCTAAGGATATTTATTATTTGACATATCAAACCTGGAATGTTTCCATGATGTTGGGATTTTTCATAGCCTGAAAGCTCTATATAAGATAAGGAGTAATTTGATAAGTGTATTATTATATGGAGGTTTTAAGCAGACCTCCTGCAGTAGGCAGAAATCAAGGTACTACACAATCCAGACTGAGAGCTGCTTTCCCACTGAAGGCCAGGAAATCAAACAATTCCCAGTGATCTCATTTCAGAATTGTCAAAGTATACTTTAAAAAGCCAAAGCTAGAGCAGAATTCTTCATTGTTATTAAAACACATTAGAAAGAGTGTGCATTTTTGAAAACCTCAAACACAGCAAAGCTCTAGCTGGGGAGGATTCAGCCACTGGAAGAGGGGGCTGGAGTGGACAGAAAAAGAGGTTGAAGAAGAAAGATTACAGACTTAACATCCCCCCATTCCCTGCTAAGATTAGACACTTTTATAAGGCAAATCACGAATTGTATTCAAACTTAGCAGAATACTGGTTTGTTTTTTAATTTGGGACCTATAAATCTTTCCATTATTCCAAAGAATACTTCAACTTTTTGCCTGTGATCCCAATTATGGTGGCATTGGTGAGGGGGGAAGAAAACAAAATTTCCAAATCATCATCTGAAGACACAGTTGTAACTGCAAAATTAAAATGCCATAAAAGGTTGGCTTTATATACTACAGCATCTACTTAACATCTTTCAGTGATCTTTTCAAATCACTGTTGTTTTAGCTTTTGTTTCCAGTTAATGAAGGCAGAATTAAATGGATGTCAAGAGTGAGGAATAAATTCAAGCTGATGAAGCACTAATTTCAAATGAGTGTTATCTTTGAAGGAAATGCTCACAAACCAGCTATTTTAATTATACTTTTGATCATCTAAAACAAATTAATAAGAATTGGATATTTTAATTTCCAACTTCAGGAAATCTATGCTGTACCGTCATGATCTTTTACAGAACATCAGAGAGAAGGCAGAAAGCCAAATCTGGGCAACATCTGAGTGTAACTTTCATAAATCCTTTGGCCATTAAGGCAGACATAACTGGCAGCCACTCAAGACAATCTTCTTTCATCCCATTAACGCAGCCACTGTGTCACCACAGCCACAGAACACAGCCAAGTGCTCCTGAATACAGGGAGTGCTATGGTCTAAATTAATCTATTTATCTAAAGATATCCATCAAACCAGGTGTGACCTGGAGCTGCACCTACACCCAAAAGCTTGGTCTTTTACTGGCAGCATAAACAAAAACGACCTGAAATGTGTTAGGGAGCTTTTCCACAAAAAAATAAAGATGATTGTTAATTGGGAAATGGACTAAAATCATTCAGTTACCTTCACCACTCTATCCTGCAATCTTTAAAGGGTCCAGATACCCTTCACTCCTTCTGTCCATGTGTCCAAATATCACAAAAGAGCAATTTATTAAGCAAATGAATTCCACAGATTTTTTTCATCTGTTAGATGAACATACAAGGCATCAGGTTTAGTTGACAGTGAGCAGAGAAAGTATTGTACCTAACTGAACCTCTGGAGAAGAACTCTGCAAATTCACATTGTTCACAATAAAACACTGCTTAAAATAAGACATGAGTATGGAGGTCAAACCCTTATCAAAAAGTGGCACTATGCCATTTGTAACAGCAGATAAAAAGAGGAAAAAAGGCTAAGGAAAAAATTTGTCCTCCAGAGAAGAGTAAAACATACCTCAAGCCAGATTAGGACAAATTTTGGAAAGACAGAAAGTCTTGATGGACAAAAGAAAGCGACAGAAGAACCAGTTCCTATGGACACCTGTCCATAGCACTGCTGCCTTTGGGAAAAATGAGCAAGTTTTATCAATGAGTGGGCAGATTTTCAAATCAAGCAATAGTGTAGGTTGGGAGGTCTCTCTGGAGGTATCCCCTCAAACCTGGAAGTTGGCCATGAAGCCCCACATTTGCAGCACAGCATCAGGCAAGTAAATTATTCTTTGCATTGCTGCTCCCATCCAGACACAGAGCTCAGGGCAGCTCCCTCTGCCTGCCCTGCCTTGGGCACTGCTACATCCCACTGGGTAAGAAAGAATTCTGAAACAACCCCTGCAACAACAATCTCTGCAGCCTGCAGGGAACTGACACTGCAAGGCAAGCTTGACAGAAATTTGGGCTGTGCCAACTGTGCTGGAGCTGTACAAATGCACTCTCCCACTTGTCTGAGCTCCTCGTTCTGCATCGTGGTCGTATGCCATCATTTCACTCAGGACTCCCAGATTCCTCACACAGATTTTAGGAAGAGAGACAGCCAACAGAATATCTCAGGTGTGCTGACCACTGAGCAGGTTTGAGACAAAACAGAAATTTTGATTAAGTATCTGTCTCACAGAAATACAGACAAACGTGGGGAGAAAATAGAACGTTGATTAATATAACTTTCCTTTCTCCTTCAATGTTCAGAAAACCTACTGGAAAAAAGACAAACCTCAAAATTCCATGGAAACTTTTCTTCCTGGGAATATTGGTATTTTTGTATTTCATTCTAGCAGGGAGATGAATTCACAGTGAAAGGTTGATAATGTTCATCTTCATCCCCCACTTTTTTCCATCACCCATCAGTGGTAAAACATGATTTTCTCAAACCACAGTCTGAATTTATTGGTTTGAATATGTGTGAATTAAGGGCAAGAACAAGTCATTTCAGCTCTGACTTCCTTCAGAAAGAGGCATTTTTTCCTGTTTATCTTATTGTTCCATTGCTATCAAACAAAAGAAACAATTATATTTTTTCTTACATTCTTACTTTTTCTTCTACATACCTTGCACAAAAATGAAAATCCAATTAAAAAGTATTAGCACTTCAGTCAATTTTTTAACAGGCTTGCACTTCACCAAATGCTTCCACAGCTGTGCCTAGCACCCAAAAAATTTCAATAAATAAATACTTTTTTCCAAGTATTGAAGAAATTAAGGAAGTAAAAAGTCTGGTTTCTTCTATGAGAAAAAAATTGTTCTTTTTTAAAAAAAATATTAATTTCTAAATCTGAATCCTGAAATCAATTACTCTGACTTTTTTCAAGAGACAGCTTTTGAACTCAGCAAGTCCTACAACCTGTAATCTACTTAGGATTTAAGGGGAAAATGAAGGTGACTGGTTGGATTTTGAATGATTTATAGCTCATTTAAAACTGGGACATCAAACTGGTGCTACATCTGTGTGATATTTTGTGTAAGGGCCAAACTATCCAGCCACATTTATGTTGTACCCTATTAAACTTAATAAATCATGTCAGAGACAAACTTGGCCTGCGCTCACAAAGCTCCCGTTTCCCCAGCTGCATACACAAAATATTATAAACAGTGCAAATTGGGTCTTCTGAGGCCAAAGCAATGTTCAGATAGGTCAGAAGAACTGCCATGCAGGCTAGATCCAGTGAGTTAGTCACCCCTGATTTAGGAAAAGGCACCTGAAGAAGTGGAAAAAGAAAAAAACCTTACAGAAAGTCAGGTAATACGGAAAGAGCTGCCTGCCCAGTGCAGTATCCCAGGACTGAGATAATCCATACATTGAGTTTTGGGGAAAGGAGGGAAGGGGAGAAACAACCCCCCTTTTCTCAGACAAGCCTGAGAAAGCCAACCCAAAGGAAGCTCTTCATGCCAGCAGCTGGAGAAGGAAAGTTCACCTGAGCTCAAATACACATTTGTAGACAGAAACAAATACTAGATTCAAATGCAAATCATAGGAAATAGATTGTCTGCACATTCCCTATGGAAATACATCCTAACTATTCAGAAGAAAAGGATGATATTGCACTGGGGACAGGACAGGGAAAAGAATGGGAATATATTGCTGCAAAACCTACAAGGGCATTTGTTTTCATCATCAATTACAGGGATAGAGCACTGGAAAGGATATTCCAGCTGGGAATTGTGGCAGTTGCAGGCAGGTCTTTGGCAATTCCACAGGGGACACCTCAGTACCAGCCTTTGTGAAGGTCTTTGCCTCCACTTCTCTGGGAGGGAGGTGGTCTGATGATGCCTGAGGCCCTGAAATCTCTTCATTTCTAGAAGTATTCATAGACAGCTCAAAGTTCATTTGTTATTCATTTGTTCACTTCCCTTAGCCTTTATAAGAGAGCCTTCCACTGTCCTCACTTCATACAATGCATTAATAATGCCTTTAAGTTCTACTGTGCTTGTCAAAGCAAAGTCAAAGTCTTTTATTTCACCAGGCACCTGCATCTTCTATGATGTGATCTCCTCTTTGTCCTGTGTGTGTCACCAGAACTGAATATCATCATTCTCTCCTATCATTCCCCCTTCCCATTTGCCTCTCCTCAGATCACATTTGGGTTTTTCAGTGCAGTCACACTGAGGACTCTCAACCCCTGTGATCACCCACCAGGCCTTCACACCTTGCAAAGGAACCAGGACCACGGCAGCGACCAGCTTGGAAAGGACCTCAAAAGAGCATCTGGTTTTCATAGGATGCAAATGGATTCCTTGAGTACTTTAGCTACAAAACAGTCCAACACTGAAATTTCTCTTTACTGCTTCTTCTATTTCTCTTTCCTTTTTTTTTTTTATTATTGTTTGTTATTTTGCCATTCTATAGTTTTTGCAGAATTCTCCTGTAACATCTCCAATTTTTGCAATATGCTTTGAAATAAATGTGAAAATCAAAACTGGTTCATACTATGGATTTGACCAGTGCTAGGTGTATCACCCTTTCCTACCCAAACAATTCCTTTACCATTTTTTTGTTGAAAATAGCTAATTATTCACTCAAACCTATGTACTATGTTTAAAGATTGATTTGGCTATTAGTACAAAAAGGCAAGCCTTAAAAAAACTAAAAATGTATTTAAAATCTGTCAAGAGACAAAATGAAAACTCTTGCCCTGACAAACAAAGGGTGATTTTCATGTTTTAATTAATACAATTTGACTTGAAGGTATCTCAGAAATATCCATCTGGCCATAGATTTAACATGAAGACCAAGGGCAACTGCTGTGAAATTTTATTTTCTCCTGACAGCAGACAAAGCCTTAATCATTGCAGCTTTGTCTTTAAAACATAAACTGTAACAGTAATGTATGGAAAAAATCATTAATCTCCCATACAGACAACATGCCCTGTCATAAACAGACACACAAATTAAACACAGACTTGGCAGCTCTGAGAAATAACAATCATCATTTATTTACACATGGACAATAAATTTATTGGGGGAACTTTTGGTTCAAAACAGGGAAGAATTTTTAATTCTTGTTCCCTTTGAAAGTGAACTTACTTCAAAGTGTTTCCAAAATGTGCATTGTTAACTAATACTGCAGAAATTGCAGTGTACCACTGCACAGACTTCACATCTCAATTAATCAATGCATTTACATCAAATAATTAAGCAGCAGAAATGGCTCTCATAATTATTATGCATGCAAAGGACTTTTGAAAAATAAATACCAGACTATGTCATGAAAGGTATAAAAATGAAAATAATAATTTGTTTCTTTAATTATTCTCGTCTCATTAGAAGGTAACAGAAAAAAAATCCAACCAGGTGAAGTCAATACACACAAAAGTTCACTTAGCAAAACTGAACAAAATACCTATAATTCTGCTGACTATAAAATAAAAAACAAAACTTACTGTAGAGTATATGTGTAAGCAAACACACTCATTTAACCCTGTAACCCTGCTAAAAGGTAGGGTAAAACTGCTGACCCAGAAAGGAAGCCTGAACTCAAGAGCTGACTTTCCTACTACAGTATTTCTTCAGCTTCTTTTTAATTAGGCTACTTCCAATTAAAAAAAAATGAAAAGGCCAAAATTCTGTCATGTTCTTTCACATCAGCAACTCCTGGGTCACCAGCAGTCACCAGAACTTGTAAATTTTGCACAAAAGCCTCTTCAATTTGAATTACCAACAAAACTATTTCCTCATTTACCACGGTCTGTCCTGTTTGCTCTTCATTCCTCAGCTCCTCACACCAATCCTGTCCTGGGCATCCCAAGTTTTAATCCCTGTGGTCCTCACGCCAAGGCCAGAACAGCCTGAAAAGTGCAATGTGTGAATGTGCAGAGCCCAGCTGTGGGTGTCACACATGGGGACATGTCACACATCACCAGCTCAGCTGTGCTGTCCCACAAGGACAGAGGAGAGGACTGATCCTCTCAGAGCCTCCCCAGCATCAACTGCCCCCCAACACCGTGCACAGAATGGGAATGGTGTTCCCCTGCAAGGCAGGGTGTGAGTGGTACAAAATGAGATATCCTGGGGCACATAATGAGATAACATCTATTACCATAAATTATGAAGTTATTTATGCATAAATGAGGGCTGACATGAAATTTAATTTTAATGATTTGATAATCAAATAAGAAACACAATAATTACAGTACCTATGGTTTTTCAATAAATTCAGATCACTGGTAGTGGCAACACTTTTTTGTTCACAGGCATGAATACAATTCACTCCAAGAGCTGTCAGCTGTATTCTTTCCATGTCAGAACAACCTGTTGATTACCTTGTTCCTGGGATAAACAAGCTCAGACTTCCCACTGATTACATTTAAAACACTTGCACTTGGTGCATTGCAAAACTCCTTTAACAGTGCAGCTGATTGCTTCAAGGAACAGCTATTTTCTTCCTCAAGAAACTGGAGACTCAACTAGTCCAGAAAAAATCTCTGGAGGCTGAACTTTCCAATAGCAGACATGAGAGAATTTGCTTCCCTCATGTCATGGGTTCAGATGAAGAGGTGAACAAAACATGTTGATATTTTAAATTAACTGAAGGCATTGCCAACACCTCAGCATCACTCACGGCAGCCAGAACTTCTCTAGAGTAATTTGGCTGACATCTTTTCATCAAGACACCAGTCTCCAGTGCATTTCTCTGTGGATATTGAAGTTTAAAAAAATTCCTGCAGATGTAAAGCAGCAAAAATTAATTTGAGTTGGAATTTAGCTTTGCAACGAACCCTAAAATTATTTTCAGGAGTTCAACAAACGACTGTTCAAAATTCTTGCTCCTCTCTTTTCTTCAATCAACCTCACAGGAGAGGAAGGACAAATCTCATGTCTTTTCCTTCTCTACTCCAAAGGAATCTTGGTTCTCTTGTCTCCTCATGATAATCTCATGGGAACAAAAGACCTCTGACTAAAACATGTCACTAATTATTCCACAATGGGATACAAAGGAACATTTCAAGTCATGTGGAAACCAGAGATGGGAATATGAAGTCTCTAATTAATGTTATGATGGGATATAGGGGGAAAAAACACTGATCCTTTCATTTGTCTGCAAAACCAGCCATGATGAAAGACAGCAAGATGAGTGAACAAAATAATCACTGAGCCCAAATTATCATTTCTGACTATAAAATGACAGGGAGCAAAATGTTTCTATATCCTAAAATGGAGAGAAAAGTGTCAGTTCTCAGAAACACTGCTTATGTATATCTCCAAGAACAGATACAATGCACACAGTAAATAATCCCAATTATTGGCTTAAAAAGTACAGCAAATTGTAAGTTTAAGCCTTTCTGAAAGCTAAAATGACAATTTTCACTAGTCAGCAGAATAATCTTACTGTAGAAAAGGCATCTATTTTCCAGATAGTCTTTTAATGGCCTAAAGGGTGTCTCTTTTTCTAAGTAGCATAATACCAGTTTTTCCTGACATATGCAGCATTATTGTAGCAGCTATTATTGCCCTGTCTCTAAGTTAATTGAAGCAAACTGCCTTTCAGACCTTAAAATAAAAATATTGTGCAGTACTCTACACATTTGATCCATTTTACATGAATACAAATAAGACAGAGAACAGGACAGGGTTGGAATGCATCAAATAATGTGGATGCTACCAAATGGATTGCAGGGCCTGTCCTCCATGGGCTCAGAAAGATTTGGCAGTGCCAGCACTCACCTGCTGACAAGCCCAGACTTTCTTTGGCATTTCTGTTTCCATCTCCTCACCCTTCCCATTGTCAGCACCATGGTCAATAGTACAGCTTTGTTATAAATCAAATATATTGCTGAGGGTGTTCTAACAAGTGCAACACCCAGGAACTTCCATCACCATTCCTCATTTTCCATGGGAGCAATGCAAGAATCCCCTGCAAATTCCCTCTTAGGAGGGAAAAACTTACATTCTACAGTGACCATTCTGTAATATAGAGAAGGAACACATCAAAACTTTGAAGTTATTTTACTTTCTAGACATCCAAAGTTGAAGAAGAAGAGGCCAGAGTAAGCAGGATGCAGCATTAGCCTTCTTTGTGGGCCTGGAGACAGAATATGAAAACACTTCTAGTCCCCAATAATAACAGGGATGAAGAAAACAATCTTCTCCACTCTGTCAGGATGGGAGATTTCAAAGGGAGGGTGATGAATAGAGAGAGAAAAATTACAAAAGGAAGAGAAAGTGACCAAAGCTGGCAAAAAGTTGTAATGAAATAAAGGTAGAATGAAGCAAACATTAAGAATGAGGGCAGCATCAAAAAGGTACAGGGAAGAGGAAAGAAACCCTGAACTTGATTGAAAAGCCTCTCTTTAAATATTCATCAGGCATTAATGCCAATCAATATCCAAAGGATAAAAATCCTAAAAGGAGTCTCTAAAAGAGGGATGCATTGAAAAACTTTGTATATTTGGGTTGGAAACCTTGGCTCAAAAGCAGATTCCCAGGAATGCCTGCCCTGTATTAAAAAGAAAAGATCTGGAGCCATTGCTGAAAAAGGGAAAAAGATTTCTCCTTTTTTTTTTCTTTTTTTTTTCCCCAAAGAGCAATAAAAGCCTTTTTCTAGGGGCAGGAAGCTAATTTTAAAATCCAGTGTATGTCTCACCTGCTTTTGTGTAGTAGATTCAATGGATAAAACTTAGAAGTCATGGCAACATAGGAGCCATATACACAAATTTCCAATTAAAAGCACTTACCTTCAAGAAACAGATAATAAATGAGTTTAGAACCCATAGAAAACTCTGTGCAATTTCAAACCAACACTAAAAACACATTTTGCAGTAAGAATAAAACTAACTTTAAAGGTTTAAATACCTGCAATATATACACAATCTCCCTTGATAAATGACTGCTTCAAAAGACTTATTGAAAGGGTTTATATCCATTACAATGTAATGATTTAAGGATATATAAATTTAAATTCTTATGAAAATAAAATTCAATCTAAGGGATGCAAAGAAATTTTATAACCTGATTTGTAGCTTAATTTCTATCTGTTATATATTGTCCCAAAAATTGGGTATGAAAAATTTCAAGGGGTTTGAAGACTACAAATACAATGCCAAAAAAAAAAGAGGCATAAAAATAAAATTATAAAACAATATGGGTAAGAACAAGAACATTTTGGTGACTGTTTAGATTGCATTTTAAAAAATAAAAAAGCCAATTATTTCCAAATGTAAGGAAGAAGCACTGTATGCTACTGATGTTTTTGTCCATTGCTTGGTAAAGTAAAACTCAACCTGAGTTTGAGTCAACACATTTCCACTTGGCTGTGCTTTGGGAGTCACCAAGGCAAAAAGCACTCCAAATTTACTATCTTACCTATCCTGTAATTCTTTTTGACAGCTGCATTCCCTGCAATTAACGTGGTTTGACTTTGAACTTAATATTCATCCAGGGATTTGCAGACAGGAAAACATCTCTCTTTGACCAAGTTTCTCTGTTGCAGACCTTAGAGTGCAGCACAACTCTCCCAAAGAGAGCAGTGCAGGGAGCCCCTACCCAAGAGCAAGACTCCCTTTTTCACATTATCACCTTTTCTGGGATGAAATTGGAATTCAGATGCAGTGATCAGCTGAAGGAGATTAACCAGGCAGGCCTGGGTTGCAGCCAGCAGCAGGAATCCGAGGCAGGTGTATAATGGCAAATAATGGTTAATAATGAGCTGTACATCCCTCTAGTAGGGTTGTAAGAATCAATACCCACAACAGCCTGCTTGATCTGAAATATATTTTCCCACAGAGATTGGAATTGCTTTTTCTTCAATTCTACTTCTCTTTCCTGTAGTTTTCTTTGTAGGAAAAGTGAGGAAATGGCTGAGGAATCAGGTAAAGAAAATTTAAAACTGGGAAAGGATAACAAACTACTGAGATCAGGTTTTAACACCAGGATTACATTCAAAGCACATGGAAATTACATTCAAACACTCTACAAAAGTTAAATGAGCTGTATACCTCAGTACCAGCTGCTTTGTATTTCATTATTTTCAGGACTACTACATGCAGAGCCAAGATAAATTGACTTGAGATATTGCTAAAAGTTAGTGATGCACCTTCAAGAAAGCAAAACTTTTATATTCTTCAACATGTACAATGTTTAAAAAGAAAAACAGGCACTTAAATGTCATCAGCTGTGTAGAGAAAAAAAGATAGGGCTAGATCTGGGCCCTTTGGCACTCACCGCTGACACTCCCCAGAGTGCAGAATTAAATCTTCATTGTTCCTGGCACTGATGGTCAACTCATGCTCTGTGGAATTGAAAACATCAAGAAGGAGGTGACACTGCCGGGTGCTGTCCAGATAGAGGGAAAAAAACACAATTTCAGTGATGATATCATTGTATGTCTATCAAAATTAGTATTTATATATGGATATAAATATATATGCAAAACACACATGCAGGTTTTATCTCCTACTCCAATTGTAAGAATATCCTTATCTCTTACTAAAATAAACTTTCTGATAATTAGATTTCTTTTTTTTTAATTTTTTTGCTAGAACTAAACAGAAGGGTACATCCTAAAGAGAACCAGTCCCATGACAATTCTGACCTGCACAATATCCAGCCCCACAGCATTTGTTCACCTGTCTGCATTATCACTTTGCAGCTTTCACATTCACTTCTGTGGAGAAAGCCACAGACATTTTTCAGTTCTTTGATCCTTCACATAAAAAAAACCAAAACAGTTGTATTATTTTAAATTACCTATTTTAAAACACAAACTTGCAAGCAAAAAATTAAATTGTTTTAAGTTCATTGTAAAGGAGAAATTCCATTTCCATGGCTTGCCTGCAGACCAAAACAAGCTGGCAATTGGAGCACTTAACCTTGAGAAGAACTCTGAGAGGGAGAACTCTCTCCCCTCTGTAAGAGGCAAACTCAGGCACTTCTCTCACACAAAAACTCATTATTTGTCAGCTACTATCCTTCAAATCCAAATTTGCCCAGATGCATTTGATAGAAATACAACAACTGCATTTCTGGTAAACTTAGAAAATAATGCTGAAAAAGTTGCAGAATAGAAACCTTACTTCAAAAGTTAATTCCAATAAACTTTTTAATTATGAGTCTTAATTCATGAGTCTTATTGATTATGTTAATTATATTAATTTCTGTTAATAGTTAATGTTAATAGTAATAATTATTAAAACAATTTTATAATTATTGTATTATATTTATTATTATATAATAATAAATATATTTTATTTATATTAACACAAACTGTGTTCATATTAATGAAAATAATAATTTACTAATTTTGTTACTATTTAAATCAATTAAGTGTTTATATTTTTAAAAATTATTTTATTCTAATTAATATTCTGGAAAATTTTACTCTCATTTACAATCTTTTGTTCCTTGTGACAATAAGCAGAAATAACAGCATTGGTGATAAAAATATAATACACATGAAAATTTATTTGAACTAGGTATAAAAATGCCAAATCCAATCAGACAGCTGCAATAGCACTTTACCAATCTGTATGAAAATCAAAACTTCCCAAGAAACTACTGAACAACCCAGAAATATTCCCAAAGGGGAAGAAAGAGGAATATTGGTGAGGTGAGAGTTGTCAGAGGCATCGTTTCTTGTGCATGATCAAGCTAGTGTTGTGTGTCTGGGGCAACCAAGAATATTTCTATAAATACATATATTTATATTTGTATTTATATTTACTGCACAATAGTTTACAACTGAACTGAAATGCCAATCCTAAGGCTATTAAACTCAGAGGTGCAAGAGTTTAAGAATTGTTCTACTTTGGAAACATGTTCTCTGGTCCATAATACAACTTTGTTCTGAAAATAAAGGTGTCCCTTCCAGAGCACACACAGGAGGAAATGTTTTGCCAATCCCTGGGGTGGGAACACTCCCAGGACAAGCCCAGGAGGTCGAGGTTTAGGTCACCAAGTGACAATAAGTCACCTGCAGCCAGGCACTGCAAGACCAGCAAGCACTGCTGGGATCAGGACCAAGTTTCTTAGCAAAAATAAAAAGCAAAAGTGGGGGTGGAGGCTTTTTTAATATATATTTTAAGAGATTTCTCTCTCTTTGTAAAACCCCAATGACTACTGGATATAGAGGGGGATGCAGGAAGGCAGCTGAGTGCCTGAAGCAAACATGTCAAAACTCAAGAATTTAGAACAAATAAGGAGACGTAGCTCTTGTCAGAAACTTCTTCCTTAGAACTCACAAGAGAGAAATAACTGGAAGGGCAGTGCTTGAGTCAGTTCCCAGAAAGGAATGGGAAAGAAAAGGGGGAAAAGCTTTTATCAGCTTCTACCTCATCACTGGGAGAGTGGGACAGAGTCTCAAGTGAAGTCTCAGACAACCTCTGCATCTCCAG
The DNA here is from genome assembly GCF_001522545.3 of Parus major. Lineage (NCBI taxonomy): Eukaryota > Metazoa > Chordata > Aves > Passeriformes > Paridae > Parus > Parus major. The sequence goes on from NC_031769.1 coordinate 146,527,383, forward strand.
TAGATACAACGTGATGCTCTGGAAGAGCAACTTCCAGTGTAGATTCGTTTTAAAAACTTAATATGGAAGGAATTTGTTATTTCTGCCACAGCAAACCCAAACAAAAAACATTCAAGCCTCCTGCAATATCTTCTGGCAGCAGAGCCAAAGTTTTGCAAATAAAACAATTCATGCCAAGAAGGACCTGCAGAAGCAGCTGCCCTTCAGGACTAAACAACATCACTGATATTAAAAATTCCCAAATATGAATTCTTAAAAATTATTCATCACCATGATACTTATTTCCTGTTCCAACACTGCACAAAACAGACATGTAGGAGAAATAATTCTTTCCTTGTAATTTTACGTTAATTCTCAAGGGAAATCTTTAGGTAAAAAAACATAAAACTTGAAGTTAAAGAATTATTACAGTACCTTGAAAATTTAGAATAATAAGATATCAGTGTGAAAGAATTGAAAGCAACATTAAGACTGTAGAAAAAGGTAGCACTAGATCTTTAGAATAAATACAGGACAGTATCAAAGAGACTATTACAGGAATGAAAACCAAACACAATTAAAAGTTAAAAAAAAAAGTTTATTATTAAAACAGGAAGCTTCAAACAGAAGCTGCATCCAAGTACAAAAACCAAGAAAGCATAAGCTCTGGAAAATCAGATGAAATGCCAAAAGAAAGTTTAAAAAAAACCCCCAAAAACATAGAAAACCCTGTAATTGTTAAAGAACAATTTGCTGAAGATCTGAGAACTAGCAGGATATTTTTTTTATTCTTTTCTTTAACGTTTTGCAAACAGTAGGACTGTGTAGAACTGATGATGCTGAGTTATGAATGGTCCAGGAAAACCAAGAATTAACAAGAAAGACAAATAATTAATATCAATTTTCCCTCCAGCAGAACATACAGAAGGCACCCCTTGCAAGACAGGAATTAAAGAACCTATTTCAATGTCAGTAAAGGAGATTTGAGAGGCAAATCATGTTCGTGCAAGTGTGATAAAGGAACTCCAGCAAGATTTTGCTGAACTCCTACATTTAAGTGCAGTCAGAAATGTGTTACTTAAACCAAACTCTTTACCAGAAAATTTCAGACATCAAATTGTTTTAAGGATTTAAGTCAATTGACCAAATCTTAGACCACTCATGCTGACCTCAACACTATATAAATCAGGTTTTTTATAAACTCTGGCAACTTACACAAAAAAAAATAAAATTAAAACACTCAAAATAATAAATGGATCTAAAGTTGATTACATTATATACCCTAAAGTTGATTACATTATATACCATAATGTCCTACTGACATGTTTGGCAAAGAAACTCCAGTCATAAGCCACAGATTTCTGGAAATGGGACTTATCCATATACACACAATTTATTCTCCCTTTCCCAAACTCTCCACCACCATGTAACAACTCACACTAAATATTTGATTGGTGGAGGAGAATAGATTTGAAGTCCTCTAAGTTTTGTTAAGTAGGTGTTAGTTACTATTTATCCCAGAGAAGGCAGAGAACACCACCCCCCCCGCCCATTTCACACATTCTGAAGGGTCACCAGTGGCTTCCCAGTCTTTTTTAGGAGTCATTTCATTGGCACCAGCTCCTTTTGAAGGTTTGGGTTGAACAAATCCAGAGTAAGTTTTTGTCTGGGTGGGGTGGGTTTGTGGTTTAGGATGGTATCAAACACACAACATGAAACCATCACCAGCTGTGCTGGGCCATGTACAGACACCAGGACACAGAACAAAAGTTTGTGAAAGGGTTTCATTCTTCCTCCCATCTAACGGGAAGGAACAAAGTCTGGTCCAATAAACTCAGCCAACTAAAAAAATCACAGCACCCAAACGTTTTTCCATTTTGGTAACCTTCCTGATTTGTTCATGATGCTTGCTTTTGAAAAATCTTCCATAAATGTCATGTTCAAGATTTTCTGTTACAAGTGACACAAAATTGCAGAAGGTTATAGAGGTAAAAAGCAGAATTAGAAGGAAACATTTTCAGTAGATTGATTTATCATATGAACACCTCAGAATAACAAATTTAAGTCAATACTGATATCAAAAAACAATTAAATCTTTTTTTAATTGAAAAATTAGTTAATTCAACAGTATCTTAAAAATTTAGTGTATAAATGAATTTCTGTTATCATCTACTGCAGAACTGAGAACATAGCACAAGCAAAAGTTAGCAGCACAATGAATCATGCTGTATTTTTTAAATCTTACAATGCCAGTTATGGTTCCAAAAACAGTCACAAAACTGGGGCCATGGGAACTTCAGGCAAGTGACAACGACACTGTGATCTAGAAATCTCTTTCAGGAGGATTGTGATTACTTGAAATGACAGCTGAGAATATTTTTCGGTAACACTGAACACAGAATTAAACCCCAAATGCAGCTGCAATGATGGCTCACTTCAGTGAACAATCTCTCTGCAGCTCTGTCTCCAGCTTAGTTTAAAAGTCACTTTAAACAAGAAACTCTCAGGAGGGTTAGCAAGTTTTCTGCATCCTGACTCATCTCACTTTCCCATCAACTGAAATCATGGAGTATTTTCATAGCCACTTTTTTTTCCCCCTATATTTTTTTTCTCTTCTGTTTTCTTCGAACAGTCATTGCTACACAGGATGGACAAAGAGAGGGAAGAGAAGCTTTAGCTCTGGTGGTAATGGTGTGACATGACAGCCCTGTCCTCCAAAATCCACTGACCAAAACCAAGAGCAGCACAGCAGAACAATGATCTACATCACCTTTGTTGATGCTGTTGTGACTTCAGTAGGGTCTCTTCAATTTATTTTTTTTAAAAAATTATCTAAAAATGCAGTTCTCAATACTAACTTCAGATGATTAAGTCAGTTTCTCCACCTTACTGGCAAAAGGTCTTTCCACATATTCCAAGAAGCGTCCTTATCTGACTTCTCCCAGTTGTAAACCTTTTCACTTATGCTAAATATTCCCAGCACATCTATAAATATTTTCAGATTTATGTTCTCACATCTTCATGTGTCAAACCATACATATTTAACATCTGGATCTCAAAAATCAATTCTCTCAATCTGCAAGCTACTTTCTGCTGCTCTTTCATGAACCCACTGCAATGTTACACCATTAGCAGAAGTTAAATACCTCTGATTACCAAGATAATTTAACTATTGGATGCAACCTTCCATGTGTTGAGTTACCACTCAGTAGAATCTATATTGAGCTCAATAGTGTACAAATAAGGAATATTGTGGGTGACATCCACTCCTGTGAACATTAATATAAATCCATTGCTTGACAGATTTTCCTAATGATTTGTCAGTTTAATTGTACCAAATGAGAGCTTTATTTTCTTTATTTAGTTGAATTTGCCTGACTGTTATTATTAATATTTTTCATTAACAAAACAGTGAATTTCATACTAATGAATTAATTAATACTAATTTTTTTCTCCATGTAGAAATATCAATTTAAACAGGTCATCTCCTCCTCCAAACTAAATATCTTGCTCTTCAAGCACTCAAACAAGAGAGGTTTTCCTCCACCTTTCAAAGCTCTATGACATTTTGAACACCAAAATACTAAGAGAAGACTATAGGCAGCTGCCTATCAGTAGGTGACTGATTCTCATTCTGACTGTAGCAAATGTGAACACTTAATTTAAAAATCTGGCTATATAAAACCAACAAGGGTTTCAGAAACCACTACATAACTTTTTATCATATAACAAAAAAGCCTGTTAGAGCACAGATGAAGAAACAATGCTGTTTACTCTTCCCCTTGTATAATTTGTAAACATACAATAATCAGGATTTCTGATCCAAACCTGATGTGTTGCAATTTATTGGAGTGAAAATAGGGACAGCCTTAGAAACTGGAATGGAAATTCTAAAAATTATATCTGATTTCATTAAGCCCCAAAGTTCTATCTACCCAACTGAGGCTCTTGAGAACCCTCACCATAGCCAAGATTCGTCTGTCTCCAAACCCTCAGTGAAACCAAGTTGGAAAGACTGCATCCTAACTTTAAATACAGAAATGAGAAGCCTCTGACTAGGGATCACACTGCAGACTCTGCTATGAACTGATGCCTCCTGGACAAAAAAAAAATCACTTCATTTAAGTATGTACATTAATAATACAAAGGAAAATTACTTTGAACCTACAGTTGGATGAACTGGCACTTTGAATTTAACAGTGTCAGACCTGCTACCATTCCTTTGTTTTTTTTCTTCTGGTTTAAGCACAAGAATAGAGTCTAAGGCTCAGCACTTGCCAGAAGAGATCTGCAGCCTGGTGTCTTGTAAAAGTCTCTGGGTCATCTAATGTAGAAGTGTCCAGTTCCTTTCCCCAGGACTGGGATTGATGAGCAGAGAGACGGTTTTTGCATTCGGACTTAGGGTGTTTATTTTACTTTATCTATATTACATATTTACAGACAGTAAGTACTCCTACACACTAACCTAACAATCTACAAATGACAACTTCAGGTTCTGTCCAAAAGGCCTTTTAAGCATAAACCATCCAATTATCAAATGCCAACTAATTTATTTTTACTTTTAACCCAATAACCAAACACCCGTGTTCCGCACTACCAATCACCCAATACCACCCAAAACCATGAAGAAGAAGAAAGGCAAATATAAGCCAATGCCCTAGAACCTCCAGTTTGTCTTTTATTTACTACTATATCTCAAACTCTAAACTCTCTAATTTTCACCCAGTGACTTCACATAATTCTATCTAACTCACACATTCACATACCCAGCTTCTCCACTAAGTTTTAGAAGCTTTCTCCATGGTCTTAAGTTAAACGCAGCATCCTCTCGAGTGCCCAAGTCTGCCAGCACAGATAAAAGAACATTTTCTGTGCCTGGGACTCCAACAATGTCCTGGCAGCTGTATAGTGGTCCTAAGATAGAAAGGAAAGTATTCTGTCCCACAAGAAAAAAAAAAAAATATTAAAAAATTGCTTTATAATCTTGAATTTGTAGAATTTACAGGTAAGAATATTACATATCTGGATTCCCAACTTTGCTTGAAAGCGAATGTACCGTCCCTGAGGACTGACTTCATCTACAAATTCAGACTGTCTCACCACATCTGTAGTAAGCAAGATCAACATTTTCTGGCATTTGTAGGCTCTTATTTAAGACACTTTTGTACTGATGGCACAGTGGCAAGGGACACAAGGAGACCAGCAGGCCCCTCACAGCGTGCAGAGCATGTTACTTTAATTCCTATCAGACCTGCAGTATTTTTTCTGGCATTTTTCATGCTCTTTTATAAAGGCAATAAGGAAGGACATTCAGTGCCCATGAAAACTGTCAGATAATACATCTGAGAGAAACAACAGGTATAAAGAAGATTGTTCAAGACAACCTAGATAAGTTTCAACAGCAGACTTGCTTAGAGCTAACAGGATATCAAAATGAGGAGGAGAATCATACAAAACTATCAATAAAAAGTTTCCTTTCACTGAAGCATTTGCAATCCACCTCCACTGGCAGCCTGGGATCAGATCATGGGATCCCCACTGGCAGCTTGGAACCTGCTGGTGACTGCTCTGCTTGGAGGCCTGGAAGCACAGCAGTGTTTTGGGGCTAAGCCCTGGGATGGAATCAATTAATGTGGTAAGGCCCATTACAGAAGACAATTAGTACAATTTTACTACATAGATCTATCTGCATTTTATGGTAAATAAGTGGTTAAACAAGTAGATCCCTGAAGCCCTTCAAGCTTTCCTTGAGCTGAAGGACAGAGTGGGAGAACTTTCAACATTAATTCCTTCTCTCTTATACCTCCTTCCAGGGCTGCTCCAGACTCCTGCATTCTTGATGATGACTCCTGGGACAGTGCCCTCCCTGCACACAGGAACAAGCAGAGCCAGGGATCACAGGGAACATGCTCACAGGGAATTTTGCCCAGCACAAAGCTGCTCTGACATCCCCTTTGGATGCAGGCAGCTGAGGGAGCAGGGAGTGACACCCAGGGAAGGACCAGGAAGCAGAGGAGGCCCTTCACTGACAGAACATCCTCTGTCCCAACAGGAGAGATCTGATCCAGAGCTGGGTGTAGGGAGAGCAGGGATCTGATCCAGAGCTGGGTGTAGGGAGAGCAGAGATCTGATCCAGAGATGGGTGTAGGGAGAGCAGGGATCTGATCCAGAATTGGGTGTGGAGAGAGCTGAGATCTGATCCAGAACTGGGTGTGGGGATAGCAGGGATCTGATCCAGAATTGGGTGTGGAGAGAGCTGAGATCTGATCCAGAATTGGGTGTGGGGATAGCAGGGATCTGATCCAGAATTGGGTGTGGAGAGAGCTGAGATCTGATCCAGAATTGGGTGTGGGGAGAGCTGAGATCTGATCCAGAATTGGGTGTGGGGAGAACAGGGATCTGATCCAGAGCTGGGTGTGGGGAGAGCAGGGATCTGATCCAGAATTGGGTGTGGGGAGAGCAGGGATCTGATCCAGAATTGGGTGTGGGGAGAGCAGAGATCTGATCCAGAATTGGGTGTGGGGA